>NW_028281199.1:432500-482500 GCF_059751285.1 Brachycentrus maculatus
CTTGCTCGAAGTGCAGAGTGGTTTCATAGAACCATGACATTGAAGGAGTGAGCCTGATAGACTTACTCTAGATTCCCTTGGAGAAAAGACAACGGTAACGCGGCTATCTCTGCTTTGGGGCTTAGGGCATCGCTCCAACGCACTAGGGTCGGCCAGGAACACGAAGTGACTATTACAATATTACCTGCTTTGGCAAATATATCGGCTGATGGGCTATAGATGACCTCGGGCTGACACGATGCTAAACGGCGTCATACATCATGGTATTTTACAGTCTTTAGCTGCGAGTTTACTATAGAATTACATTCATTGTAAGTTCGGTTTAGGGGAGGAAAGTATGCCACAAGATAAACGGAGGAAAACTTATTATCTGTTTTTTTTAGATTGTTGATATACTGGTTTAAGGGTGACATCTCAAATGTACAAATTCAGAGCTCGATCGGCTGCGCGAGAAGCCAGACATGTTTACTGCGAACATTTAAAAAAAATATATGTTGATTTTTTTATATAAAAATATTAGTAATATTAGTATGTATATAACTTCATTGTCACCCTGTTTTTGAGACAAAACCCATCTCGTCGTCAGGACAATCACTATGACAGTATGCAAAAAAATCTACACGTAACCACCATAACACTATTTACACACTTTTAACTACATTTTGCGTAGTTATAATGATCAACATTTTATGCAGAGTAAAGAGTGTCTGAAATGCAGACTCTTAAGAGCACATCTGGCAAGAATATTCAAAATTAAAAAAGAACACTGGAATAAGAGAAATATGCTAGATCAAATATGGCGTTAGCTGGGAAAGGCACCAAAAAAGACAATAGTTTGCTCATTTGGGGAGAATGGAAGCATGCAAACTTCCTCGCATTGCATTGCACGGTCAACCCCAAGATATTGTAGAAAGACGACTCTCGGGCAGACTACCAAAGAGTTGGATTGATAGCTGGAAATCGACATCGCAAGAGGACAATCCTTCTTAAAACAGACCACAAGCCCTACACCAAGATAACAAATAGGAAGACTAGGCTTTTTGGTGAATTACCATGAAATTAATCACAGAGTGTATGTACCCATTTCAAAGTACGTTTTGATTCTAGTTTAATGGCAATAAGAGGTGTCAGATCTTATTTCACAAATTGCAAAGCACGGTTTCCTAACCAACGCAGTGTTTGCTTTCTACATTACGATCTTCTTGCTCATTGGGTACTGCGAGATTTTCCAAAATGCCATGATTAGGTTTCGCAATGCTTGTTCTAGTGAAACTCATTTTTATGTGGTCACTTCAGCCACCACAGAAGATGTGTTAAGGCAGTCGAGAAACGCAATTCTGCTCGATCATCTGGAAAATGGAGAAATCATAAGTATTGTGTAGAAAACGTCGCTACGCCACGCAATTTAGTGGAGATACGCAGTGGCTATTGGCCTAATAAAATATTACAAATGTGGCAAAACTCATTTCTGTTGCGTTTCTTTCACGATCACAATAAAAATAAAATAAAATACGAGTATTAATGTTATTTTACGACATCTAAGCAAAGATGAAGAATAATATGGAAGTCTGGGCATTAACGGGGCTGACGACCGTCATAGGCTGATTCCAGGATTCAGATCTCACATATAATACTAATATAAGAGTTTCTGACCATAAAAAAGCTTCTTTTCATCTCACCAATAGATGTCTCTAGTAAAGTTCTAGTGATTCAAGGATAATATTTTGAAATTGGTTCATATTTATATAGAACTTCCAATAATTTGAGTAGTGTGGTTGTCAATCATGGGTAGAATTGGTGAATGTTATACGTGTATAAAGTGATCACTTAAACCAACCTATGACGGTCGTCAGCCCGCTAAATGCCCATGCTTCCATATTTTTCTTCATCTTTGATGAGAAGTATAAGTGAGACGTTTCATCCTCTCTGCCTACCTCTACAGAGAAACGACTTTAGTAGTAGTTTCATGTACCCACTCGTAAATCAGCTACCGCTTCCGTAAGTGTGAGTCGAGCAAGTACTTAGCCGAGCTCTAGTTTAGCGTTATCGCCGGCCATAATTTCCTTTGCTTCACCCCTGCATTGCTGCCAACTCTTATTACAGGGCCGAAGATCCCGTTTTAATATACTGACCTCACGCAAAGTCCGGCGTTAGGTTTACCGAAGCGCCCGGAGGCTTTCCGCGCGACAGAGGTGGATTAGTGTCTATTACAAATTTTATTATTATTTTTGTCATATTCGTTCTTATTATAAGAAAAAGCTTAATTTTTTGCCATAGAATAACATTCTGCAATGATTATTTTTCAATCTTTGTGTTCAAACTATGTATCTCTTGATATGTATCATGGGAACTCTAAATGTCCATTGAAAAATTATTTCTTTGTTTCCTCTATCATTTCCCCTCAACTCTTTGCCTTATCTTTCTTCCTTTACATTCCTTGTTATCAATAATTTACAATTTATATTATCCATAAAGTCATTAAATAACGAAACATAATATTAAAGATCTATTCACAAATGGATAGTGGAAGTGAGTTGATCTAAAATAGATCGCATCATTTCGCCATATCGTATTTGATAACGTGTTAAAAATAAGTTTTTTTTTTAATGAACCTTTGTAAATTGATTATTTAGTGAGGGCAGATAATCGTAAATTCTAATTACTAAATACATGTATGATGAAAGCTAAATTAATAAATATCAAATTATTTGTTTTTTTATACCATGGCTATTAATTAACATTTTTTACGTTTGTACAAGCACAGTGTTGTATTTTAAACATCTGTACAAGGTTTAAACTTTGACCTATATGACTAGTCTGTTGTCGGCTAGTTGAAAGTTAGTGGTTCCATGCATATATTTTATATAATTAGTTTTATTAAATTTCTTATCAATTTATGTTTTTCACTTGTCAGATTTTAAGGGCACATACATCGAAAAAGAGCAGAGTGTCATTTGACGGATTCAAATGAACTTATGTTTTGTTATTTCCTTTTTACTACGTACGACCAATTATAGTTTTACTTGGCTAGTCACAGACAAGAGATTTCACTAAGAGAGGTACTAGATTTTTCTGGCCATTTTAGCTTGATTTTCTACATAATAATGCTCTATGCTCAATAATAATAATAATTGAATTGATATCCGAGTCCGTACCTGATATTGACCCTTTTCCCGAGTACCGCCTCTGGGTCTCGAAGACTTCCTATTCCGCCACTACACTATACACAATTTATACAGGGTGTAACAAAATCTGCATAAAAAGGTAAAATTCTCAACTGATGACAAATTGGTTACATTATCTAATTCTTAGATGTTAATTCAGTTTTTGTATATATTTTTGTTATTATATCAATGTTATCATCTTAGTCAACATCGTCATCATCTTCTTCTTCTTCATCTTTCTATAGATCCTGAATAATCAACCTGAAAGTGGACTGTATGCAGTTGAATAGCGATCTCTCAGACAAACTTGCGACAAAACGATGCATACTAGATGTGTGAAAGGTGATATAAAGAAGGAATGTAAGGCTAAGATGAGCATTATCCATCAAATTAAGAAAGGTGTATTTTGATTTGGGCATGAGATTCGAATGAGTGAAGAATGAACAGTAAAATAAATTATGAGGCGATCGTAATTGAAAATAGAAGCATAGTAAGACCAATAAAAATTTGGCATGATCTAGTTGTCAAATCAGGAGTCAAGTCAGGTCAGGAGTCGGTAACGTCGGTGGGTATGTATGAGAAGATATTAAATGTGGAAGAGGCAAAGATTGTTTACAAATACAGATTAGTGTAGCGTTCTGTTCTCTTTGCCTACCTCTGCCGGGAGCGGCGTGATAATAAGTAAGTGAATACATGAACGATTTTTTTTTAAATACTTCACTTTTTGTTGCACCCTGTATTGATAGTACACCTTATTCTGTTCTCTACAATCTACATATGCCCAGAGCTCTCATTATAGCATAAACACATTTTACATGCAGTTGAATGGAATTCTATGATTGGATGACCATAGGCAACTCTTAGAATGTGAAGTTCAAAGATGAATACTAAAGTGATCCAAATTACGTCCCTAAGTTGAGAAAAACATCAAAACTAGAAACCTCTATTTGTATGTATTTATAATTTCCTCATATTTCGTTAAACCTTGATGCAATACTTACTCAGAAATATTTTGTTAATTAATGCATTATTTTATTTAAATTAAACACTTGAATAATCCACCCTATCGAGTTTTATTTTTATTTACGTTTCGAAAACGACAGTTGTTTTCATCTTCTGGTACCTACAAATGTTTTAATTTGTACCAGAAGATGAAAACAACTGTCGTTTTTGAAACTAGTCGTAAATAAAAATAAAACTCGATAAAGTGGATTATTCAAGTGTTTAATTAAAATAAAATAATCATGTTATTCCACAAAGTTAATGCCGAATCAATAAATAATATAATTAATGCATTATATGAAGAAAAGAAAAAAAGGTAAGGTTATCATACAAGAAAATTTGTTATTTCATCAAATCAATCAAGCCTTTATTCGCGCCTCAACGGTGCATAGGGCACTGCATCATATAAACGCAGTGTTATATTGATTGTTAACAAACGAAGGAAAGGTGATCAGCCCTCCGCTTCAGATACCAGTCCAGGGTTATATTGAATAAATATTACAGTGAAAAAATCACTCATATTTATTTGACCCCCCTCTGGGAATCGAACCCGGCACCTCCAGAACGGTAGCCGAGCGTGTTGACCATTACACATTATTTATTTATTTATTTAATTTTTTTGGGATAGTAACTGCATCATACTCGTATGTAAAACAAAACATTAAAAGAATATACATTAAACAAGCCAATTATAGTTAACCACAGAAACATAAAGATTAGTACAAAATATTTAGCGTAGATCTAGCAAATGAACAACGTATCCATGAGAGAAAATGTGCATATGTGAAGTGTATAAGAGGGTGTGTGTATGTGTGATGTTGATTCTAGTATCTTAATAGCAAAAAGTTTATTTCACGAAGAAGATGTGACCAGTCTTGCGCTTCTGGTATCAGTAAAGGGGGGTGATATTAAATAAATTTGAGGGTGAAAATTAATAACATTTATTTTAATCTCCCGTGAATCCAACCTGAAATCTTCAGCAGATAGATGGTAGGAAGAGACGAATATCATTTTCAAAGATAGATTGGTGTTGCGTTATATTTTCTTTGCCTACCAGTAATGTGATGGTTTGTTAGTTGGTTAGCATGTTTAGAAAAGAACAGTATTTTTGGGTGATTCCATTAAAAACAATAAAGATAACTTTTAGGATTTTTTACGGAGTGTGTGGAAGTTTCTGGTGGGGAAATGACATTAATTATGAGTATTTTAATGTTTTACAATTTAATAAACTCTGATGATGACAAGGTTCTTGTCAAAACCGGTAGGTTAAAGTGTACTAATAATAAAAAAAGTGGTTAAAATAAAGTTGTTTAATTTTATAAAGTTTATTTCTATTATCGTTATTTATTGGAATTTAAGCGCTATGTTACATTGAAATATGTATTTAAAATGAACATGTATGTATTTTGCATATTAATAGCATTGTAAGCTTTTTAGAATTTTAATATAACAATGTAGATTTTTTATTCATACTTTTAACATGACGATCGGCGGGTATGTATGAGTAGATGCATGAACGTGGAAGAGGCGAAGAATGTTTGCAAAGACAGAGTGGTGTGACGTTCTATTCTCTCTGCCTACCCCTGCGGGGAAGTGGCGTAATGGTAAGTTTGTTAGTTAGTTAACATGACGATTTTTAGTCATGTTTAAAGTTTAAATGAAAATCGCACCGGAAATACACAATCACTTGGTTGCATAATATCCAATCAAAATTGAGTCATCAATACTTATTGCCAACGCATCTTGTTTCCCGTTCAAACCACAGACGTATCATTATCGAAGAAGAACCCGATTTGTCATAAACGTAACTCATCATAGAGCAACAAAAAAATAACAAAATTTATCACTTCATCCATTTCGTCGTATCCCACTAAGTCGTGTTTCGGTTCTCTCGATTAGTCAGCGTAATGAGAAACGTCCACACTCATTTGTCAACAGATTTAAATATTTGGGCTGCAAAGTGGTCCACAATAGGAGCCTAACAAAAAAGTCTGTCTATGTATATATATATATATATATATATATATATATATATATATATATATATATATATATATATATATATATATATATATATATATATATATATATATATATATATATATATATATATATATATATATATATATATATATATATATATATATATATATATATATATCTCTCTATCATAGTGGTCTCCAAAGTATGGTACGCGTATCTCGAGGGTTGCGCAGATAATTCAAGGTGGTACGTCATATTTTTATTCTTCTTGTATGGTGCATAGGGCACTGCATTATATAAACGCAATGTTATCTTGATCGTTATCACACGAAGGAAAGGTGATCTACCCTTCGCTTTGGGCACGAGTCCAGGGTAATATTGATTAAATATTAGAGTAAAAAAATCATTGATATTTATTAGAACCCCCCCCCCCCATCCCGAGATCGAACCCGAGACCTCCAGTACGGTGCTGACCATTACACTACAGAGTCGGACTCACACATTTTTCGTAACAATCTTTATAACTATACAAAACTATTACAGAATTTTTTTTATAAAAAATACTCTTACTGCAAAAAAGTGGTTTCACGATCACTTTTACAAAAAGAATTTCAACCAAATCAAGCCAGATTTTTCTAAAACAAATCTCTTGCATTCTTCCCATAAATTAAATATTAAAATTTTAGTTGTAATTTATCAATTTTTTCTATATTTATTGCTTAATTTAAAAAGAATAAATTTTAATGAAAATAACGAGATTTCTCGCATTTTTTTCATTCACTTCGGGAAAATAATTGTCTTAAAATACTTTTCTCATTAAGCGTTAAAAAAAAGTTTGGAGATCACTGTTCTGACAGATTAGATGACTCATTAGACGCACACGTGTTTCATTGAATACAACTGATGAAGACAAAAACTTCTTAAAAAGGTATTACTTCTAACATAATTTTTCTTAAGTTTTTTTCTCATTTTATCCCTCTAAACACATATTTTCCACTGTTTTTCTTTGTGGCCTTTCTTTATCTATTCTCACCTGAGCTACCTCGAAGAAGATGACGCATTTAATAATAAATTAAATGCCTGTGTGAGTGTAGCTCCCAAAAGCTCTCTTGCCCGAATTCATTCATCACAAACTTGAATTTCTCAAGTCGAGACTTTACATGGATGCGGGCTGGCAGCGAATGCCCGAAAAGCACGAAACCCGATATCCTGTGAACATCACTTTTGCGATTTTCGAATGCTTCGTTTAAAAAAAACGCACTCAGTATACTCGTTATTCATCGCGCTACCATCTATTTACTTAATAACTCTTTTATCTATGTATTGAATGTTCTATATTGCTGCCAGCTTATAAAATAGTTTTGTTTTTCTTTACTATAACATTAAATCGTTAAAATAGCTGATTCCTGATAATTTTAACGGTCCTTTTAGTATGAAGATTATTTATAATATTTATTGATTCGGCATTAATTTTGTGGAATGACATGATTATTTTAATAAAAATTAAACACTTGAATAATCCACTTAATTGAGTTTTATTTTTATTTACGACTAGTTTCGAAAACGACAATTGTTTTCATCAATCATTATTTGTACCAGAAGATGAAAACGATTGTCGTTTTCGAAACTAGTCGTAAATAAAAATAAAACTCAATTAAGTGGATTATTCAAGTGTTTAATTTTTATTAAAAGATCATTTACTTTAATCTCATTGATATTTGCAGCATTCTTTTCAAAATGTACTCAGTTTTTGTTTCCGCAATTATTTACTAAAGGAAAATGAAAGCTTATATCTTGGCTAAGCACCTTTATTTGTCTTCCAAAAACAAATATCGATAATGGTATTTATTTTTAATGAAAACATTTTTAATCTGATATATTTCTTTCCATCAAAAGCTCTACTATTTGTTAATCAATATCTTTTATATGGTTATTATATCCCATTGTTTTTCTGAGGTTTAACTATGAATGATTAGTGTACCATACCGCTGCAATAGTTCTACGGTTCATTGTAATTTTTTACCAAACGCTTTTTCAGTATTTCGACATCTTAAAACACAGTTGCCAGTAACCTTATATGAAGTAATAACTTAACTTTGCTTTGTTTGGCGCCAAAATAATTTAACCTAAGGCTTTCGGTAAAACAAACAGTTAAAGGTTGAAAAAGCAAAGTGAAATACGTCAAATAAAATTCTTTATATTAAAAATTAAAAAACCTTGAACTGTTTTTTTAAACAATACGTTTAATTAAAGTGTACTTATATATTGAAACCGAAATAACAAATTTGTTATACTATTTTTAACAATACAAGTATTTATTTTATTTAAACACATTTATCAAAAATACATGTACAAAATCCATTCGTTTTGTGCAATGCAAAAAGTAAGAGCTATATTTTTTTCCATAAGGTAGGTACCTAATTTAAAGCCTGTACTATCTATCATCCATTATTTTTCCTCGTTGAGCAATAGTTAGAGCATTTAGTAACCGTGATGGAAGTTATGGATTCGAATCCCGGTGATCAAAATAAATAAAGATATTTTTTCTCTTATTTATTTGTGTATTTATTTATTGAGTAAAAATCTGATCACTTTTATCATTGATCAACATTACAAAGTTTCAACGCAATGCAGTACCTTATGCACCACTGTGTTCAGATAAACTGAGTTTTGTAATAGTGAGAGCGTTTGGCTACCATTCTGGAGGTCCCAGATTTAATTCCCGGTGTTTAAAATAAATATTTGATTTTTTGATAAAATATTTATTTAATTTACTGATACCTGAAACGCAAGACAGAATATGGCAATGCATCAAAGCGATTCAGTACTCTCTGCACCACTGAAGGTTCTAAGAAGAAGAAAAAAAATTGTAATGAAAAATGTATGGCTTGCTCTTTAATGTATTACTTGCTTTCTTTGTGTAATGGTTAACGAGATTGACTACTGTTCTTAGGTCCCAAGTTCGATTCACATAGGGGGAAAATTGCTATAGATAATTCTTCACTCTTTACCCTGAAGCACATAATTCATCATTTCATCTTTGTGAGATTAAAATTTAAAAAAAAAACTGTTTTGATGCACTATTGAGAGCAAAAGAAGGCTGTTAAAAGAAAAAGAAAACTTATGAAGAAACTATCGAAATGAAAAGTTTAAAAAAATTGCAAAATCACTCATAGCAAGTAACCTAAAACGGAGTATCAATAATGCTTTGTTCTCAAATTGCTTCTGCTGAGATCATATAATTGGGTAAGTACTCGGATGATACAAAAGACCCACATAATTATGCGTTCAGTTAACAATTTTGATCTTAAGAGCTTTGGATCATACAATCCATCAAAACAAATTACCGCTCCCAGTGATCAAATATTGAATCTAGTACCTTTCATTCCTCTCCGGGCGTTTTGTCGTACAGATTTCTTTGTTGGTCTCCGATTCACGAATGTCGTTTTTTGTGAGACGACTCGCGGCGCGAGGCTGATTGATGGTCCAGCCATCATAGCCCGACAGCGCCTTTCTATTTCGTCGGATTGTCAGTGAAAACGGACGAATTTGATCTCAACCTAGCCAGCTCGAACAGGGGGATTGAAATCCCCCATATACATAAATTTTAATTCGATGACTTTAGTATTATAATGGTGGGGACTGACCGAAGCCTTTTCGTCGTAACGTAACACGTTACGATGCGAGCATTTGTATTCGAGCAGCGAGCCGAGCGCTCCATCCATAATCGGAGCACTCGTTACGAAGTTACGACGTTACGTTACGACGACATGCTCCTTAGAGCTACTTACTCCATATTTTCTGTCACAAAAATAATATGGAAGAAAAAAATGTATTTTATTTTTTTTTTATTTTAAAATATTATTTTCATAGGACAATTACTCGTTTATACTAAAAATAATATGTTTGAATAATTTATAAAGCACCATTTTCGTAAAATAATACATATGCGCTAATAATACATATAGCGCTTCACTATGAATTGCGGGAAAGAAGATGGTGAAAATGATATGGCAAACAAATGTGTTTTTAGTTTTTTTCTAAAGATAATCTCACTCTAACTATTTCTAAAGATTGTGGAAGAGCATTCCACGCCAACGGTCCCGCTTAAATATCAACACGTTAAGTTTTCGTGGTACTTTCCACGAGGAGAGAGCGAGACAATTAGACTACTCCTCTTTCGTTTGATTCGATTTCCATCCTCTCGCTTGTCTCCCTCCCGCTGAGTCGGCGCATGGCGTTTTGTTGGAAATGACGTGAAATCTGTAACTCAACTGCGTACTATGATTTCCATACAAATAAATACTGGGGTCTTTCGGTACCCCGCTTTGTTTATCGTGTAATTTTAGGATGATCAGTACGGGAAAGGTTTGATTCGCCTAAAGCAAGACGAGGTTCGCCGCCACGGGCTACCGGGGAACACGACACCGTCCGACGTCGTCCGACACCGCTCGACACCTGTAGCGCATGTCGTAAATGGGCTTTCCGGGAAACGGTTGCGTAACCCTAACAATATTTTAAAAGCGCATCATACTTCTGACATTCGTCCGTTCAATTAGTTTAATTTAATACTTGCTTCATCTACAACATTTACAGCTTTATAGGTGTTTCAACTTGATATGAAACTCAACTTGATATATATCGTTATTTTTATATGAAATAAGATATTAATAATTATTATTATAATACATTTTTTATAATACATGTCCGCCTCCGTAGTGTAATGGTCAGCACGCTCGGCTACCGTTCTGGAGGTCCCGGAGTCGATTCCCAAGGGGGGTAAAAATAAATATAAGTGATTTTTTCACTGTAATATTTATTCAATATAACCATGGACTGGTACCTGAAGCGGAGGACTGATCACCTTTCCTTCGTGTGTAAAACGATCATGATAACACTGCGTTTATAAAACACAGTGCCCTATGCACCATTGGGGTGCGGATAAGGTTTTATTATTTTATACATTTTTTAAGGTCATGTATTCGTTAAGTCGCATTTTTTTTCTCTTAATCCAGGTAACATTTTACATAATTGAATTCATTCTTAAAACACCTATTAAAATTGAAAAAAAAAATAGTTTTTCTTCGAAATTAGATTTATTTAGATACATATAGATTTATAAAGTAAAAGAAAATAAACTACTTAAAGTAATTATGTTTAGTGAAACTAGTAAGTTAAAATCTATATGATATAAATTTCACAACATAACGACCGATAAATTCATATTTCCCTAATCCCCGATATCTCAGTTATTCAGTTGAACTAGTATTTTTAATACAAATAAAAAAATATATAATTATTATGGCATTTCATATCAGTCCAGCAATAAATTAAAGATTATGTTTGGAATTGTATTGAATCCGGTTGTAAATTAAAAATTAACTTGAAAATTGTATTGAACCATCGATTTTATGTACAAGTAATTTGAAGTCTCATTATCGTAAGAACGGGACTATTATTTATAGTAACGGGTTTTAAATATTAATTTATTTCCTGTGATAAAGGTTTAGTGATCGATTACTAAGACCCAATATACGATAAATCGCGACTTAATTTTCTTTAAACCCAGGTAACATTTGACGTAATTAAAGTTTTTGCTCCAAACACCGTTTTTGTATTGAAAAAATAAGTTATCCTTCATATTATTTTTTGACATCTCATCAAAGATGAAGAAGAATATGGAAGTCTGGGCATTTACGGGGCTGACGACCGTCATAGGCTGGTTTAAGTGATCACTTTACACACGTGTAACATTCACCAATTCTACCCATTATTGACAACCACACTACTCAAATTCTTGGAAGTTCTGTATATATGAACCAATTTAGAAACCTTGTTTTTGAATCACTAGAACTTCACTAGAGACATCTATTGGTGAGATGTAAAGAAGCTTTTTATTAAGTAGAAACTCTTATATTAGTATGTGAGGTCTGAATTCTGGATTATATTCACACACCTGAGAAACGCCAGAAAATACCATTTTCATTTTTTTTATTTAAACATATTATTTGACCCGATAATTTATTTACAACATTTATTTGGACACACTCAAAATGTTGTAAGTTTTCCTTCGTAATAAATATATGGTATGGTTTCGAAAAAAAGAGTAAAGTAAGGAGTTTAAAAAAACGATTAAATATTTAGAAATGATAAAAAATTCAATTTATATTCTTTAAAAAAAAAGTGCGTGGAAAAACGTCTAGCCCCTAGAGCGGCCGGTCGTATTTTGGATATGAGCGTTCGAGATCTTGGCCATAAGTGAAAGATCAGTTATGATGAATTCGATAAACATTGTTTTTATCCACTATTTATCTAAATCTTGGCCATAAGTGAAAGATCAGTTATGATGAATTCGATAAACATTGTTTTTATCCACTATTTATCTAAACCAGTTTTGACAAATACCTTGTCTTCTTATTTGTCCATGCCTGAAGAAGACAATGTATTTGTCGAAATCGGTTAAAAAAAAAAAAAATAATGTATAAGGGATGAAAAAATATTTTAATTAATTTTTATGAAGTTTATATTAAATGTCATATTTTTTTAAAAAGTAAGTAAGGATATCATATCATAGTTTTTTGTTTTCTATTGTTTTTAATGCATTTTTTTCCCCTTCTTAAAACATTATTTGTCCTTCTCTTACATCATAACTCAAACTTTTTTCATATTTCTCTATCACTCTTATTAATAATTCATATTTCGCTATCATAGAGGGCTATACTCCATTTGTATTTACGTTTCTACGTAATAAATTTAGTTAAACATCCATTCATGTCTGTGTCTATAATTATGACCCAATGTTTGCGTAAACAAAAGTGTATTTACTGTGAATCAAAATTTATTGGTTACTGATATTTTTTACGTTATTTACCACCGTGTTAATTTTTCCGATGGGCGAGCCATTAACACAGCAGGAACAAAATGTAGTTAAAAGGAAACATTCATTATTTTACGCAATTCAAAAACATAGACACATAAATGTAATCTTAGCTTCTCCCACATTTGAAAACCTTTGAAAACGTGTAAAAATATAAATTTATGAATATTTTCTAAAACAGCGGAAATCTGATAAATAACGTCTGTTGCTATAATAAATAAAATATAAGTGTTTTTGACACTATTAATACAATTTTTTAATCGTTTTTACATTATATTTTGTATTTTACATCGTAAATTGACAGCTGTGGCGTGAAGCCGAAGCAAATCTTTGGCATTCAATATAAAAATTAACATAAATTTAATTAAAATATTTTAAATGTGTTTCAAAAAGCTAACATTTTACAAATTGATTTAAATTTATTATAACGACTTCTTACTTTCGATGATTACTTTCGAGCGTTACACATCAGTGTAGTGTGTATGTATAAGTTTTCAACTTATATATACACACTATATTATATTATAATCAATTATTTTATGAAAACGTATCATCAATGTAAAAAAAAATTATCAATTTAACAGCGAACAAAATTTCTTTCGGCAATCATTTTGTCGTCTTTATTTGATCTGCATTAATATTTTGATCGGCGAAAATATTTACCTGAAAAATCATGGTTTTACCATGATTTTTCATTATTATATTATGTGTTATGATTTTTCAATATTATAAATTAAATATTTTGTGTTATTTTTACAGAAAACTTTGTGTGGGACAAAAAGCTAAAAGAACTTCAGACTAAAGAAAATTTAAAAAAAAATTCCTTGTAAAGAAGTAGTTGACTTTCAACATGGTATCCATCTCCTCATACCTTCACAAAAATAAAAGCTTGACAATTTTAATCAATTTAACAGCGAAGAAAATTTATTTCGGCGTTCATTTTGTCGCCTTTGTTTGATCTGCATTCAACGCACGATCCATGGCCGGTAGGCAAGTATGTACCATCGGCCGAGCACAAGATACACTAGTTCATGCGCCGGTAGGGCGTCTCTCGATATGAAAGTACGGCCGCTCCGAGCTCATGCCGCTACGAAGGCGACTGGGTATAATTTAAAACGGAACATTTACTTTAAAATGGTGAAATGCGATGAAACTGGAGCGATACTAAACATATTATATATATATATATATATATATATATATATATATATATATATATATATATATATATATATATATATATATATATATATATATATATATATATATATATATATATATATATATATATATATATATTTATATATATATAAATATATATATATATATATATATATATATATATATATATATATATATATATATATATATATATATATATATATATATATATATACATATATATATATATATATATATATATATATATATATATATATATATATATATATATATATATATATATATATATATATATATATATATATATATATATATATATATATATATATATATATATATATATATATATATATATATATATATATATATATATATATATATATATATATATATATATTCAGGGTGAATGTGAAGCCTTTTACTTAAAATAATTTGTTTATTACAATATCATATTTTATCATTTTGACGAATTATATAAATATGTAATGTAATAACGTAAGCGCAAAGATGATTTCGTCGTATTGATTTTGAAAATTAAAAAAAAAAAACATGAAAAAGGTTTATATATGTGTGTGTGTGTGTGTGTGTGTGTGTGTGTGTATGTGTGTGAGGGTGTGTGTGTGAGGGTGTGTGTGTGAGGGTGTGTGGACATTGTTTGGTCCATTATAATATAAACAGTATTTCTAATAAAAATCCCAGAGTAAAATAAAAATAAAAGTTTATGTATTCAATGTTAAATCGAACACTGGTTTTTTGAGTCTACTAAGTAGTATTTTATTGTTTTAAAAAAACCACATAAAAACCTATTTTTTGACTAGACTAAAAAAACCGGTGTTTGATTTCACATTTAATACATAAATTAAAATAGAGTTATACATATTAAACGCCAAATCTATAAATAAATAAAAAGTATCTAAACTTTGACATCTCATAGATGAAGATGAATATGAAAGGATGTGTATTTACTGGACTTATTACCTGTCATAGGCTGGTTAAGTTATCACTTTACACAGGTGTAACGTGACAACCATACTACTGAAATATCTTTTAGCTTTTTTTTTAAATTTACCTTTCAACTAGATGTATCACGACTGGGTACAGCTAGTTAAAAATAATAATAAAAAATATGACCTTTGCTAATTATGCTGAAACATAATTAAATTATTTGTAATCAATCAAACTTGACTGTAAAATTTCATATTTATCATCACGATTTTCCATACTCTGTTCTATATACAATTCAAACGACCTTCATTCTGCTATAATAATACAATTACTACATATAAAATAATGCTGTAATATCAAATTATTTAAATGTAAATCGTAAATCAAAATTTTAAATTCTCTTCTCAGTGTTCCGCGTTTCAAAGGGATATGTCTAAATTCTGAGATCGTAAGAAAAAAAAGCAGTAACTGCTACAAGATTTATTGCCTCAAAAGCTCATTTTATTATCTCTATAAATTTGGACACTCCCTAGACATGCTGATTATGTCTCATTATTTTATACTTATAATTAATTTTTAAATTTTGGCGTTTCAAAATAAATTAATAAGAATATTAATCATACAAATTACAGGTGATTGCTTAAGTAATTTTATAAAATAATCGTGTAAGCCAGCCAAATGCCAGGTCGTAAGCCCTGGGACGCTCAGACAACCATCTTCTTTTATATAAAGAGGAACGATAGATGACTTATTGAGACGTTGATGGACATTTTTATTATAGACAACGTTTATTAGAATATGGAACAATGATACATAACAATGATTTACATGTTATAATAAAAATAGCGTTATTATTCAGATCTGACGATGGAAGTTTAGTTTACTAGTCTTTAATAAAACTCAAGTGGTATAAAACCAGGTGTTTCCTTAATCATTGTAACATGTCTTACCACAAAGTTAATGCCGAAACAATAAATAAAATAGAATATGGAAGCCTGGGTATTGACAGGAAATACGACCAGTTAACAGCTGGTTTAAGCGATCATTTTATACACGTACAGACCTTTGTTTGAATGCATGCAAGATAATTCCCGAATAATTCCATATACTGGGAGACGACTGAAAATACTAATTAATTTTTTATGAAGCTTGTAATTTGGCCAGTTACTTCATTCCTAACATTTGGGTGTGTCAAAATCCTGGTTTACAAATCTAGGTTTCTCCACTTTTAGATAAGAGGAAAAATTTTTAGCATTGAGAGATTTTTACCTCTTGTGGAGAAACCCAGATATGTGAACAAGAATTTCGTCACACCCAAAATGTTGTGAAACACTCACCAACATGATAAAAATAGTGAAAAACATTGGAATCATATACCAAGCTAGGACATAAAATGCCGAACCCTCTTCTAGTGGAACGGAAGGTCTGTTGACGAAAGTCAACAGTCCGGCTTCTCCTGAGAAGTTTTACGTGTTTTTCTCCCAGCAATAAGCAAATGCAGAGAAATTCTCCATTAGCCCATACTTTATCCTTCCTGTTTCTAACACATATTAAAATGAAACACGTTCTTCGCTGGAAAAAACAAAAATCCACTCATTAATCTATAAACCTTGTACATTATTTTGTAAATAATAAATATAGCTCCCATCTAAAAAAAATAATATATTTTCATCTACTAAGTAGTATTTTATTGTTTAAAAAAAACACATAAAAATTAGTTTTTGACTAGACTACAAAAATCGATGTTTGATTTAATATTTCGAACATGAATTAAAATAGAGTTCTACAAATTAAACGCCAAATCTATAAATAAGTAAAAAGAATCTACACTTTGACATCTCATAGATGAAGATGAATATGAAAGGATGTGTATTTACTGGACTTATGACCTGTCATAGGCTGATTAAGTTATCACTTTACACAGGTGTTAACACGTTCTTCGCTGGAAAAAACAAAAATCCACTCATTAATCTATAAACCTTGTACAATATTTTGTAAATAATAAATATAGCTCCCATCTAAAAAAAATCATATATTTTTATTAAAACGTAATAATTTTGGACTTATTAATTCAATACTAGATTAACATATTTAGTATAGCAACACTTTTAAATTAAAAAAACAGTATATGAAAAAAAATTAAACATGTTTCTTTGATAAACTTTGCCAATGCATATATATGTACAGTAGCTCGTAAATTATTTCGAAGAGGTAGTAAATATATCGTGATTGATTTTTTTTACTTGGATCAAAAAAAGAACTTATAAAAAATTAATTTAAGCACGTTTCTCGCCTTTGCAATTGAATTATCAATTTAAGAAGATAACATAAATATGTTCTTATTGACAGGTTTGATTCCGATTAGAATTAAAAATATATATTAATTCCACAAAATAAATTACCAAACAAATTGTATGTGTATGCATAAATAAAATACTAGTTTTATATGTATTTAAAACTTGGTATTATAATTTATACTTAAATGTAACACTAATAACTAGTTAATTATAACTGATTCACGATTTTATTTCAACCAAATTCATTCTCACGATCAATCACTTCGAAAAAAGTTAAAATAACATTGAATTTTTATATCTCAACATGGATGAAAAAAAAAATGGAAGTCTGGGTATTTACAAAGTCTTTAAGCTGTCATAGACTGATTAACAACATTTACTATTCCGCATGATTGACAATCACACAATTCAAATTTTTGTAACTCTCACATCTATACATGATAAATCTCATGATGTGTGAGATCACTGGAGCATGTTTTGATAGTTTGAGAAAAAAATTATTTGGCAGAGACCTTTTCATTTAGCTGTATGCAACACTGAATTATTTTACATATCGGGAAACCCCTAAAAAAACACGATTAAAAATTTTACGTAGCTTAAAATTTATTTATTTGCTTTGCGTTTATTTTGTAGAACTCCATATTTAAAATTAAAAAAATCGTAATCGATATCTGTCCATGAAAATGTTTAATTTACGTTATAATAATATAAAGTGCCATAGATTTACTAAATTTGTTCAAATATAATTTAATTAAAAATATTTAAAAACATTTTTTTTCAAACAATAATCCTTGTCAAAATTGTCACTTTTTGTTATGTTTTTAAAAATAAAATAAAGCCTTAAGTAGACTCAAATCAGTGTTTGTTTTAAATATTTAAGCTTACAATTTGACCAGATAATTTTTACTCAAAATGTGGATGAAAATCTTGTGTGAACAAAATACCATTATTTATCTGACGCAGTGTCTTAGTAGCCGGATGGTGTAAGTTTGCGTGGACATCGCTAGCAGCCGGGAGGCTGTTACAATTTCCGTACACAAGCAGTATCCAAAACCCAACTAATAAGATAAAAAGCCAAGTAAAAGGAAAAACACTCGTCAAACAATCATTTTCCTTCAACCATCACGACTATAGTCGATGTAAATGAAAACTTCCTTTTCATAAAGCTCCAAATGGTTGAGCTTTTACTTTAAAGAACCGAAGTATGCGCATTGATACAGTTTTACTCTCTTCAGTTCCAGATATATAAAGCAAATTCCTCAAGAAAGTGGTGTGGTTTTTATAAAAAGGGAGTTTTTATCTAGCGGGTGAAAATATCAGATCGTTCGGTTTTTGTTGTGTAGCTGTTCGCTCTTTGATCCAGTTTTTGCCGAGCCGTAATGCTACTACTCTCTCGCACTTTTTATTTCGTTTCGAAATCGACTTCTCGCGGCCGCCTCGCCGACGCTTGCCGAACGACAAGTTGACATCCGAAGTCGGATCATGCCGAGCCGCCACTGGACCAATTTCTTGATCATCACGAGACCACCAGGTACTTAGTACCCAGCTGGACCACTACTGATCTAGTTCCTGCAAGATACGCGCGCGGTTTTTCTGGCGCTTTTTTCTCGCGATTCACCGGTTACGGTCTACAGCCAACGCTGTCCATGTCCTAACGCTTTTTTTTTACGGATATCTTTTTGTCTATTAAATACACAATATAATAAGCTATCCGGAAAGTAAATATTTGCTCGGTGCGGTTTTGAATACTTTCGTTTTTTCCCAATTAAATTGATCATACTTATCAAAGTACCGCTACTCGTGTTTGCGTAAACATATTATTATATTTTATTATATTTTCGATTTTCTTTTGTGGTAATGCGTGCGAGTGAAGTTTACTGAGATTGGTTATTGAAATAAATTGTTGGAGTGTAAAATTTTCTTTTTATTAATGGTGACTGCGATGGCGCTTTTGAAATCAGGTATTTTTATCAAGTTTTTCATAAAGCATTACATTTTTACGTTTAAAGCTTATTTTGTCATATATTTCATTACCTAATTAAATTTAACCCTCATCTTTTATCATAATCTAAAAATGTAATTTTTATTAAATTTTAATATATAAAAATATTACAAAGAATAAAGACTATTGTCATTACATAAGTTTAAACAATACACATTGAGTGTAAGTGTCCCCTCCAAGCACATATGTTATAAGTGTCTTATAAATAATTTTTTTTTTTTTTTTTATTAAATATAATTGTATTTACCATTTATGTTTATAAGGAGACCGTGTTCAAATCTTGATTTATGGATTAATGTACAATTTGACTATGATTTCAATTAAAAAATAAATCTTTTGCATAATACAAAGAACTGTTTATCAACAGATGAAAATACAAACCGTTTTCGCCTGACGATGATTTCGCTTGATGAGAACATCTTTAGTTTTCAAAACTAGTTGCGTCTACATTTAATATAAACAACAAAATGATCTTACACAAATGCTAAATAGTATTTGAATCATCATGTTTTTCGACAAATTTTGTACGTCGAATTTACATTATGTTTTTCTACATATAAAAATTTTTAGTATTTGCATCTTAGCGATGTTTTTTGTCAATTTAAGTCAGAATTAAGGATAACATCATTTATTTGTTCATTGTGTTCGTCCAATATTGACAGAAATGCCCTATTTTCTACGTGGTTTCATGCTTCAGTTAGTTTTATAAGATCTGCGCAATTAGCCCGAGCTACTTAAATCAATCGCAAAAACTAAATTATTCATTGTATCTTGGATGAGTCAACACTTTATACTGTAATACGAGGACATAATCAAATACATGGGTGGCCGATAAACTCAACTTAGTTTGGAGTAAGATCCTTACGATATATTGTTTATACCCAAATTAACTAACGGCCTGATATATATAATGGTTTTATTTATTGCTTCGGCATTCACTTTGTGGTATGACATGATGAAATTGAAAATAAAAACACTTGTTTTTTACTACTTGAGCTATTTATTTATTTATATATCTATTTATTTTAACGACTAGTTTTGGAAGCTACAGATGCTTTTATCTTCGGGTCTAATATAAACATAAGTTTTTATTAAATAGATTGATGTAACGAGCACAAATCGCTCACTCCTTTCAAGAACGTCATAAATAAAAAAAAACTAGATTTGTCAGGAGAACGTTTTTAAAGTTTAAAAATATAATACAATGTATAAAAAAATTTATATCAAGCCACTTACTGAACTTTTTACTGTGCAATAGATCCTTTGAGGTAAAACCTGAATGTTTTTTCTTCATTTTAATAATATTTAGCATTAAGAAATAATTAAACAATACCTTTTTTTCAAAATGCAAAAACAACACTTTCTGCCCTGTAGCAGGTAAATAATAAGTGAAAAATATGCCTCTTTTGCTGGGATATAGTACATTTCCGAAAACATGCAGAATTGAAAATTGACGACTTTTTAATTTATGACGTTCTTGAAAGGAGTGAGCGAAATGTGTATGGACACTGGCGGAATCCAAAAGACCGATATCAAAACATTGTTCTTGAATAACTAGAACTTCACTTGACATCTATTGGTGAGATGAAAAGAAGCTTTTTATTGAGCAGAAACTCTTTAATTAGTATGATATCAGCCCCTAAAATACCCAAACTTAATTATTCTTCTTCATCTTTGATGAGATGTCAAAAAATAATAAAAAAATAACTCCTGTAATTGGAGATAATCCAAATTTGTGATCAAGTAGTTGGAAACACTCAAAATGTTGTAAATAAATAAAGTATTAATTCGAGCTTCCATGCCGTATCTTCAAATGCTACTAGCGACATGACGAAATCTGACATTTCCCCTGACGCAAAACGCTAACTGACCTTTGTTATGAATCTAGTTTCGGCAAATGTGGAAGAAGGCATTAGCGATAAACTTTGGGTAAGACCATCAGATAATCTGACCAGTTTTATTGCGATGGCGTATGATGAGGAGGATGACAATGGGTGAACTTTAGCGATGGCTCGGAGCGCTCAATCACGATTAGAATGAACAGATCTTTAACCAGCCGACGACTTAGGAGCGGCTCCTGTTTCGAGATGATTAAAAACTTTCCATTTTTATCTGTCAAGTTGTGAGCTGAACGAAAACACAAGCGGAATTTGCGCGCGGACAACACGTGCGGCTTCCCGCGCAGCCGGTCGATTTTACCGATGAAAGTGGCTGAATGCAGTCGAAATGCGATCTCTTAGATGAATATGCGGTAAAACGATGTACGATGGATGTGCGAAAGGTGATGTAAGAAAGGAATGCAAGGCTGAGAAAAGCATTAACGATAAAATTAAGAAAGGTGACTTGAGATGTTTTAGACATGTATAACGAATGAGTGAGGAAAAAACTATAAAATATGAGGTGAATGTAGTTAGGTTATAAGAGTAGAGGGAGACAGAGGAAAACTTTGTTAGGTCAAGTATGTCAAATACTTAAAAGTGGTCAGGTCAGGAGTCGGAATAATCGGTGGGTTTGTATGAGAAGATGCATGAATGTGGAAACGGCAAAAAATGTTTCCAAAGACAGAGTGATGTCTCTCTGCCTACCTCTGAAGTGGTGTGATACTAAGTAAGTCATTAATGAGTCAATTGAAAGTCGGAAATAGAAGCAGAGGAAGACCGAGAAAACTTGGCATTGTCCAATATTTCGAATACTGTGAATAAGTGGTTAGGACAGAAATATATTGTCAGGACAACAAAAATTACAATATAACTTGACATTTTTTCTTACTTTATCACCAATAATTTAAAATCCTATTGCAAGAAATAGAATATAAAATAATGTGATGGTTCAATCGGGCATACCCGAATTTGCCATAGCGAATTTATGACGTAAGTTTCTAAGAATTATTAATTTAACTTGTTCTAGAAATACATCGTTAAACGTATCAAACGCAATTAATTAAACAGCCTAATATAAAATCGTAATATTATCTTAATTTTAACGTATCCTCCACATATTAATGTGATTGGCTTTATGTTTTTGAGAGAATATCATTTCATTTAATCTCGTAAGCTTCTGTTTCTCCATTCTAGACTTAAATGTTATCTTAATATGCAATAAATATTTACCAACTTATTATCCTTATTTTTTACTTCTTAATAAATCACTTTAAAGTGTAAAGGACTAGTTTTATAAATATGTGTATTAACAAAATTTCATAATGGAAAAAGATAATTTATTCTTTAAATATTATAATAAGACCACTTTTTAAGTTTATTTATGTAAACATTACTAGTTTTGAGAACTGAATCAAATAAATGAATAAATAAAAATATTTGGATATTAATGATGTATTTTTACTCCATCAATATTATATAATATAAAAGTAGATAAAACTCTAAAATAGAGGCTTTACGGATTATTATTTTCATGTGTTCGGGAAGCTTTACAAATTGCCTTATTTTTCTGTTCGGAATATTACAACTATCACATTTTGGGAGTCTTGAACACTCGAAAAAAAATCGGTAAAAATATATTACTGCTCTTCTCTGTAATTTCTTTTCAAATAAAAAGTGTATCAGTAAAGAATTTTCTCCTTATCATTACTTGATTACCAGCAGACAAAACTCTAAAATATGAGCTTTGCGGGGTATTATTTTCAAGTGTTCTGGAAGCTTAACAAATTACCTTATTTTCCTGTTCGGAATGTTACAAATATCACATTTTGGGTGTCTCGTGTATGGAAAAAAAAACGGTAGAAATAAATTACTGCTCTACGATCCATTTTTCTTTTGATTTATCTAGGTATGTGAAATGTACATTTTTCCTTATCATTTATACATATATTACCAGCAAATAAAATTCTAAAATATAAGCTTTACAGGTTATTCCTTTTAAGCGTTCTGAGACCTTTACAAAACACCTTATTCCATCATTCGAAATGTCACAAATATCACATTTTTGGTGTATGGAACTCTCAAAAAAACTGGTAGAAATAAATCACTCCGCTACCATCCGAAGTTTGTTCACACGATCGAGTGCGCAGCCAAGTGATTTATGCACTGGGCTCGGTTTCCGGATGGAATTAAAGATATCTTCTCCGTTGGGTAGCGGACCATTTAAATCGCGTCATATTTGATAAATGATTTATTTATAATTGGTTTTGTGAAATGATATGAATGAAATTCGGGTAGCATAGTGAACGAATTTTTTGAACGCACTATATCACAGTTTGTAATTTTTTAAAGTCATAATTTTCACTTAATTAAATTTTATAATAATTTTTTTTGATTTTGTTATTGTATATTCTATCAGACACTTGAAATATGAAAGTTACATATTAGCGGATATCTCAACTAATTGCAACACTATATGTTTCAATTTCACATGTATTAAAATTACAACTAGCATACGAAAGGAATCGAATAATAGTGCAATAAAGTTGTACAACCTGCTATCATTATCCATATAGTCATTTAATAAAGAATCTCAGCTTAAAAGGGATCTTCATCAATTAGATAATGGAGTTGGCAAGATCTGAAATAGGTCGCATCATTCGGCCATACCAAAAAATAACGCAAATTGGATCAATGATGAACGTAATGCAAGTGTATAATGTGATCACTCATGCGACCAAAAGCCAGGTCGTAAACCCTGAGATACTTCGATTTTTGTTATCTTTGGTCTAAAAATGATATATGTTTTATTTAAAGTTCAGACACTTAAAATATTGATATATCATATATGGAGTGATTAATTTTTTGTCTGAATGAATAAATAATAATAAATAATTGATAATCAACTGGGTAAATAGCGGTACCTAAAATTTTGTTTTAGATTAAGACGTTTCATATCAAGTTAGGACACATAGAAATAAAGACCTTAAATTAGACCTGCGATTCCATCACAAATCGAACCATGAACCAAATCCATAGTAACACAATGTATTAACTACTGCACTACGGAGGAGGACTGATTTTAAGATTTTTACCGGGTCTATAAAACTTCGTATTAGCAAATAATTATATGTTGGTGCGTTGGTGTTCTCTACTCCCAAATGTGAAAAAAGTAGATTTATGTGAGAACGGGCTATCGGAAGATGAGGCAGCAATCCAAAACGTTTAGCAATTTAGTAAATAGATGGTAGAGTAAATTGAATCGTGCAATTTTTCACACGGAACATTCGGACGGAGCAGAAGTAATATTCACAGGATATCGGGTTTCGCGCTTTTCGGGCGTTCGCTGCCAGCCCGCATCCATATAAAGACTTGACTTGAGAAATTTAAGTTTGTGATAAATGAATCCGGGCAAGAGAGCTTTTTGGAGCCTGCAACTATAAAGGTTATATAAACAATTACACACATATATACATAGATATTCTGTCTCAACAAAGGAGAAGAATGATATAAAAATTGGTATTTATAAGGCTAACAACCTGTCATTAACTGATATATGCGATCACTATTTTATAATATTTCGAAAACCATATTTATGCTTCAATTGAATAGATCTACTATACACGTTTTGTTGTTTTGAATAGTGTGCTTGTAAATCGTTGAAAGAAATGTGAATGTTACACAGTATGTTATGTGAACACCTAAATCAGTCAATGGCTTTTGTATTCTTTCCATGTTAAGATATCAATATAAAATGTTGACGAAGATAAATCCTTAGATAACAAATGCAGAATTTTTAAACTAAAATTAAGACATTCAAAATATTTTGTTCTGATTCATATAAATAATATTAAATCATGGAATTCCACAGTAAATGCCAATACAATAAATAAATAACAGGAAATTAACATAACATCTCCAAACATCGAAACTCAGTAGTCCTCGAAGCCATCGCTTCCGATGAAAGAGTAATCTCGTGTAGGTATTCGTGATGTCATATCATAATTTATGTAACATTAACTAGTTATAAAGTTTAGTATGCGATTCCACTTGAAATGTGGGTGACCAATTACATTGATCTGTGGGAAAAGATCCCAACATAATTTATTGACCCATTCGACTGCAGAATAAATTAAGTTTTATTATCATATAACATTGAATATTTCGGAGTCAACCCTTTGGCTGCCAGGACCTTTGGAGCTACTTCGCTAGAAATACTGCGATTTAAACACAAATAATTAAAAAGTAAAATTTGTTCGATAATTTTTAAACACTCTGTGTCATTTTAGAAACAAATCTGCTTTCATGTTTTATCAAAACTAAATGTATGCAAAGTTGAAAAATCGACTAACAAGTAAATGATGCTCTCAATGCACACCTTCTTTTTGCGCCCTGTTTATAACAATGTACAATATCCGGTATTGAAATGAATAGAGTAGGGGTGTGAGTCATTAATGAAAATATTATCCTTTAGTTATGCAATATGTGAATTATATTATATTAAATTTATTGAATATTGAAGATTAACCCTGACCCGTAAAAAATATCTATTTAAAATAAAATACAGCTTTACATAACTTACTTTTCACTAAAAAAAAATTTGGTTTAACTTTTTTTATTTTACATTTTGAGTATGTCCAAATACTTATTTGGATTCATTGTATATCCAATTAGGATAACTTTATTTTATTTGTTTCTCTTTAAGTATTTTTTCTACTTAAATTTTTTGTAGTATTAAAACTAATTGAAAGATGATAATTTGATTCTAAATATCGATATATAAAATTAGAATCGCAAATTTTGGCACAATCCTATTAAAAACTGTTATATCACTCATAACCATAAACAATAAATAATGAGTATTAGTCCCTCTCCAAGAACTAGTCTCTTTATTGGAGAGAAAAGCGTAACTACTTTTAGAATTGTCAAAAGTAGAAATGTCTAGCAAATGACTTTAATTATAAAAAAAGTTAACCTTTTTAAATGAATAAATTAAAACAAATAAAAAATACCTTAAAGGAATCCCGAAAATACCGTCCAAAACGTACCTTATACTTTTATAAATCATGACCTCATCTTTTATATAAATCTGTATTTCTCGCTAGAGTATCGAAATCCCTAATTTCGGATTTCAGTTACCAAAGGGTTAATGCCGTATTCTTTATTTGGCTCATTTTGAATCGCGGAGAACATCACTATTGTGGCCATAATTAATCTCTAGGATCTTGGCCGAGTGCGACATTTGGCATTATTACGACAATCTTGTTATGGGATTGATTTGTTGGCCTATTTTATGTGACGCTTTTTCGATCCGAAACGGAATGGGACACTTAATCTAACTATGGTATTTTTATGTCGCCGATGCGTCTATCAATAAATTAAATCATCTATAAAATATATTGTCATGTGAAATTGCCATTGTTAAAAAAATATCTTGATCTTCAACGGATTCGATATTTGATGCCATTTTTTGGGAACTTTTGAATTTTTAAAGGAATTTCACATGTGTTTACGATGATTATTTTATAATCTAGGATTTGAGTATGCAATAAATATTAAGTTGATATCATCAGCGATCAAAAATAATTTGTTTTATATATATATGTATATATATATATATATATATATATATATATATATATATATATATATATATATATATATATATATATATATATATTTATATATATATATATATATATATATGTAAATATATATGTATATATATATATATATATATATATATATATATATATATATATATATATATATATATATATATATATATATATATATATATATATATATATATATATATATATATATATATATATATATATATATATATATATATATATATATATATGTATATAAATATATATATATATATATATATATATATATATATATATATATATATATATATATATATATATATATATATATTTATACATTTATATATATATATATATATATATATATATATATATATATATATATATATTTATATATATATATATATATATATATATATATATATATATATATATATATATATATATATATATATATATATATATATATATATATATATATATGTAACACATATATTGGGTATGTGAATCGAATGAGTGAAGAAAAAACGGTAGTACAAATTTATGAGGCATATGCGGTTTGGTAATATGTAGAAGTAAAGGAAGACCACGACCGAGGAAAATTTGGCATGATCAAGTGTTTCATATATTTGAAAGTGGTTAAGACAGAGGTCGAAATAATCGGCGGGTATGTATGAGGCGATGCATGAATGTGGAAGAGATGAAGATTGTTTTGCAAAGACAGATTGGTGAGGCGTTCTATTCTCCTGCCTACACCGGGGTACTTCTAGAAAATTTGATAACGGATTTACAAACTTGTATTTATTAAGATTGGCAGTGACAGGTATATTGAATGCTTTTAAATGTAAATTCACATTAAAATCGTGATAACATTTTATGTTGTTTCACATTTTCAATAAATTTCGCAACTTAGTTAAAAAAAAACTTGCTTTGCAAGAGCAGATCTCTCAGGAAGCCTAGATGCTTCTGTATCAGATCTGGGCATGCGGTGGGGCAGCTTTCAATGCCTACCCTTTCGGGTGGCATATTGTTTAGTTAGTTAAATAGTTACTTTTTCGATTTATTGGTATAATACAACATTCATGATATTAAACATTTGCATAAATAATTATTTCACCACCACCGATTTAAGCATAAGCATCAGTTAAAAATTACAATCCTATACTCAACTATATTATTTATTCGTTTTGAAGATTTTGTTGCATGTCAATTCTGATTGGAATCGTTTTTATTGTAATCGTATAAAGTTCTAATGGTCAGTCATATTTTTTTTCATTTTCATTTCATTCAATGTGTAAAGATGCAAAGATTTGATTCTATGCGTGGCATTCTTTTCTCTCTTTCATCTCTGCGGCGTATTGGCGTATTAGTACGATAGTAAAATTGTCCATTTTTAAGTGTTAATTAGTAAAGTACAACTTTTTATAATATTTGTTTTTAATTTCGAATTTCAGCTTTAAATTAGCAATTATAACCGCTATCAAACTCTATTCTCCATTTATTTGAAGGCTTATTTATTTTAAGTGAAATCGCTTTTTATTAATAATATTAAATTCATGTAATTACGTTAAGTTTTCCACTTATTTATTACGCTCAAATCCGGTTGGAAGCTGTTTTTTTTTTTTAAATAGTATTATACATTACCATGGAACATTTTCGCTCGAAACACTTCATGTAAACTTCTTACGCATTAAGGAGTCATCAATAATTAACATCACTTGGCGAACCCCGTGTTTAAGCTTAATTTTGAAATATCGCTATTAAGAAGGTTGCTTCAAAAGGAAGAGAAAAATGAACCGGTTCCAAGATTCGTGATCGACATTTTCGGTCCAGATTATTTTGACAGCGCCTTCCTGAGATAAATTCATCTACTTTTTTTTACATACGGCACTTCTATCATTACCGATTCTAGGCGAATAAATCCAGTCGCTGAGATTCAATCAAGTTAGGAATATATTAGTCACAGCACCAATATATTTTACTCAGCATTTCTCACACGAATTATCTAAAAACTTTGTAAGTAATAATATTTTAATATCGAGTTTGCGATGTTTGTACAGTTTGTAGCGTGTTAACAGATCGTGTTATGAATGATTAGAAGAATGCAGTTTATGATTTTTCATAGTTGTGGTGCGCAGTAGTTAGAGTGAAATAAATAAAATGCCTAGGGTAAAAATACAAATAATACACTGCGTTCAACCGCTGGATCACGTATCGGTGGATTAGACCGAAGATTCTTTTGAAATATTCTTTTATTTTTTTTTCATTAAACTCATTATTAGAAATTACAATACTGTAACCTCATTGAAATTTTCCTGTGCCGAAAGCCCATTGACAATACTTATTTATACAACTTTATGAAAGAAAGTTGTTGATGGTCGAATTATGCGATATAATTTAGATCAACCTACTGCCATTTTAATGAATAGCTCTTTTATACATAATGTCTTTAAAAAATATATATTTACGGATAATGGAAACAGGTTGTAGGTATGTACAACTTTATAGTAGGTGTAAATAATCAAAGTTTCTGCGATTTGGATCTTGTAGTTCTTTGTACGTTTCCATAAAGTGTGTTAATTGTGATAAACGTGCTTTGCTAGGAGGTTCATCAAAACAATAAATTAAAGATCACACGTTTTGATTACTTTGAAATAAAAAAATGCCGAAGTATACTTATCTAATATCTTGAATGATTATTTAGTTATCAAGTGAAAAGTTGTTTTAGAGGAATTCTTAACCCCCCCTCTTATGTTCGACATAGATGAACGAAAAGTATGTGATTTTGGATATGGTATATATGGAAACACAAAGGCAATATAAGATTTATGGCACTTTACGTACTTCAGCGATATCTTCAGGCGATTGTACTCAAGCCATAAATAAGGTACGATATGGAGTATGTGAAGTTTTTATTAACAAAAATAACAGTAGATTGTGAAGACTTAATCAAGCGTTATTGAGAGATCAAATCACTTGAGCCGGTGTTATTCATCAGTCCAAATCAATAAACAGTAATCAGTCTTAACTCTGTGTGCTTTGTGATAAGCGGCCTTACATGAGTGAATCTATATCATTATATCTAAAATAGTAATTATGTAGCCAAGAAATTTCATTGACCAAAACATACAAATTAACATACAATTTTTTTTAATTGTAAGACATGATAAAATTTAAAGGAAAACACGTGTTTTTTACCAGTTGAATTACATTTGTTTTCACCTCTTAGAAAAGCACACAAATTATAATATAACTAACTTATTTTGTGAAAACGTCCAGAACTACAAGATAATAAAATACATGTAACAAAACCTTACACATACTTCTTTTGATCAAAAGCACTTTACTAGCCAAATTACTGCGTTTTATTTGAAGAACAGTTTTTACAAAATCGTGAATTTAACCATTTTTTAAGAGTAGTATTTGTGCTTTTATTATTAACAAAAATACTTAAATTTCATAATTTTTCTTTGTGCCTAAGCAGTTTATTATGAAAAACAGGTATCAAATTGTTGTAGAGTGGGTTCGAACCCGGAAACTCTGACTGCAGAGTCCGCGATACTAACCACGGGACCACAACCCGACACCGTGTCTTTACCTAATTAACATTTTTCTTCTCCGTCTTATTCCTCATTGCTGAGGGTTGTGACCCTTGCAGAAGCAATGACTCTTCTCCAGTTATCCCTTGACTGCGCTGCACGTAGCGCTCCAACCACTGAGGTGCCTGCTGCTGCCTTAATTTGATCGGTCCATCGTGTGAGGGATCTTCCTCTCCCTTAAAATTAACATACACATATACATATAATATCATGATTATGTACAATTTTCAGATACAGTTTTCGCTCTCCAACCAGATAAACGTGTGTATCAAAAACTCAATGTAATCCGCAATTAAGATAAAAATGAATAAATGAAGAACCGCGTCTCTCAAGATGGCTCTAAGCTGATCAGATTAATTGATATAGAATCGATTTGGGTTCGGAATCCAGAGCATAACAACTTGTTAGAAAGTTTTCAATGAGCGGACGCTACGAGAAACAAAACCTCCAGGCCCATCCGCCAGAAGCACCATAAATACGATCAATTAAAATCGCTCCAACGACAAAATGGATTAACGGCTCTTCCTGAAGTCAGTCGGTAAACAATCGTAACCAATTGAAAATAATTTTTGTGTTTTACATTTTCAAGACTAAATACAATTTTATTTGTTTTTAATTTAGGTTTTACTTGGTTAATACAACTCTAAGTGGTATTTGCCAAGTAAATATTGGTATTTACCAAGTTAAATATAATAAAAAAAGAGAGGTTATTATTTTTCCTGAAATAAATTAGTTAACAATCGAAAATTAATTATTTTTATATCGAAGACTACAAATACAATTCTATTTTTTAGTTCATGTTTCGGTGGGTAAATATCACTACAAATGATATTTACCAAGTAAATAATGATATATACCAAGTAAACAGTTGTATTTACCAAGTTTGTGGTAGTTTTTACCAAGCAAAACTTAATTAATCAAAATAAAACATTAGTACAAAACCACTAACTTTATTTTATTTCACACGACAAGTTTCGAAAACTACAGATGTTTTTATCGACCGGTGGTCAGAAAAACTAACTCGCAAAATATGTTCAGAAAATAATAGAGGTAAGTGTGATAATAACTAGATGGGGGTTAAGGGGTATGATTTGGTTAAAAAGGAACATTTAAAATAATTGTCAGGAATTTTGGAAAAAATATGCTTCTATAAATAAAAATAAAAACTTTATGGTTGTTGTTTCAGTGTAAAAATAAATATTCACTAATAAATGTCAGTACAGTACTGAAATCTTAGATAATATTGTTTTAATTTTTCATGATAAAAAGCTTCTTTACATCTCACCAATAGATGTCTCTAGTGAAGTTCTAGTGATTCATGAACAAGGTTTCTAAATTGGTTCATATATATAGAACTTCCAAGAATTTGAGTAGTGTGGTTGTCAATAATGGGTAGAATTGGTGAATGTTACACGTGTGTAAAGTGATCACTTAAACCAGCCTATGACGGTCGTAAGCCCCGTAAATGCCCAGACTTCCATATTCTTCTTCATCTTTGATGAGATGTCAAAAAATAATATGATAAAATTAAGATAACAAATTTTTAAATTGAAAATGAGAACACTTGATTTTTACTTCTCAAGTTATATTTACATTCAAATATAATTTTAAATACATTGTTTATGGGTTTTTCGATAATAATTTATTTTGCAAATACTCCGTTTGTGCTTATTTTACAATAATATTTCACATTACTTAAGCATGTGATTTAACGTGACAATTAACGCATATCAGACGTAGAATCCTAGCAGGAAAATTAATTATATAATTATAAATTCATAAAATGCATACGTGCTTTGATTTAATAATTTAAACAGTATTACAAATACAAGAATTCCTGGGCAAGCGTTCGTGATTAATTTTAGTTCTGTTTACATTAAATAACATAATAATATGGAAATATTTCATATTAAAATGATATCAAATAAACCTTTTAGGGAATATTTAATAAAACAACAACTTTGTAGTTTTTTTTACCATTTTTATTTTATTCGACCAGTGACCAGGTTTCATCGTTACCGATTACATCTGACTGGTTCTAAAATCGCCATTCTGATGATATCAGTAACGATGAAACCCGCTCGCTGAGCAAAAAAAAGTAAATTTTTAAAAATGTTGGCTCTTTTATAGTACGTATATGATTTTTAAAAGAATTTTATAATATTTTCAGCCTGGTATTGTAGGGAACGAAATGTTTAAGTAGGTATTTAGTTATTGTGTATTTTTATATATTCGCAAAATGTATTTTCACAAAGAAATATAATTTTTTTAATTGAAGTTTTTTTAAATAAATATTTTTTTTAGATGTTCAGCAAAATGCCTATTTATGCACTTCAATATATATGTGTATGCATTATACCAATTAAAATACCATTGTATATGTAATGTTTAGAGATTCTCAACATGTGGTCTCCAACGCAATTTAAGAAAATTTAAGGTATATAAACAGAGATATTTTGAGTCTTCTAAGTTGTATTTTATTGTTAAAAAACACAAAAAAATATATTATGACAATTGTTTCGCCTAGTTATGGCATTTTTAAACGAATGTGAAGATTAAAATATTAAATTCGTTTGAAAACGCCATAATTAGGGGAAACAATTGTCAAAATATTTTTTTTGTTTTTTAACAATAAAATACAACTTAGTAGACTCAAAAAAATTATTCTCGAATTAACAATTAATACATACATTAAAATGGAGTTCTACAAATTAAACGCCAAATCAATAAATAAATATATTTAATAATAATAATAATAAACCCTTATCCGCACCCCAATGGTGCATACATGAAGGAAAGGTGATCAGCCCTTTGCTTCAGGTACCAGTCCAGGGTAATATTGAATAAATATGACAGTGAAAAAATCACTTACATTTATTTTACGCCCCTTGAGAATCGAACCCGGGACCTCCAGAACGGTAGCCGAGCGTGCTAACCATTACACTACGGAGGCGGACGTAAGGTATCAAACAAACGTAATTTAAGGTATCAAACAAAGAAAAATATGGAAATCATTCTTCGCCTCTTCCACGTTCATGCATCTCATCAATGTATTATAATATGATATCATTGATACCATAAAATCAAGATTTTTTTATTTCATTTTTTTATTATTTTTCTTGCTCTGAATTGTTTAGTACCCCTGACCATTGACCAGTCTACCAACGAGTACGCACTCACTTGAGTACTTGAGTCAGTCGGTAACATAAATTCCCCCCGCTGTGCGGAGCCGCGGGCGAGTAATAAGCTCAGCGCAACTTGTATGCACTTCCCGAGCTAACTGTACTTTTAATGCGCGGCCCGTATACAGCCGAACCGTTCAATTGATATTTTTATTTGTTTTGTACCAATTTTATATCTGATAATAAAATAATATACGAGGCATATAAACGCAATGCCATTCGAATAAAAAAAATTAAATATACTTTATTTTCTTCGCATACTTCAACGATTGATAAGCTTTTCTTCAATGTATTGGTACTGAACGAAATATAGTCATTATTCTTATTTATATTAAACACTCGTTGTTGAGATTTTTACATAAAAGGGTGTTTTAAAAATGTGTTTTTAATGAAACACCTTTTAAAGATAAAATCGCTTAAAAGCATTTTTACGACCGGATATTTGGTACTTAATATGAAATTGGTTAACAGCGTAATATCTGTGTCAGAAACTGGTTCAGTAGCAAAAAACTTATTTATTCGTAAATATTGTAAAAAATATTTGTACTTAAATATTTTTTTTGAATTACCTAACGTCCAAGTGTCTCTGAAATCTAGCTACTACTTATGCAACACCGCTTAGCATGTTCCTACTTAAGTATCAACTTCATCAAGTTTTGTAGCGTATTCTTACTCACAAGTGTAAGGAATTATTTTTTCGGACAACTCAATATATTTGAACAATATATTGTACATATATATATATAGAAATTTCAAGAATTTCAAGAATTTTTGTCCGCCTCCGTAGTGTAATGGTCAGCATGCTCGCCTACCGTTCTGGAGGTCCCGGGTTCGATTCTCAGGGGGGTTTAATAAATATAAGTGATTTTTTCACTCTAATATTTATTCAATATTACACTGGACTGGACCTGAAGTGGAGGACTGATCACCTTTTCTTCATGTGTAATCGATCGAGATAACACTGCGTTTATATGAAGCAGTGCCCTTTGCACCATTGGGGTGCAGTAAGGGATTTATTATTATTATTTATAGTTTCAAGAATTTGAGTAGTGTGGCTGTCAATCATGGGTAGAATTGGTGAAGGTTACACGTGTGTAAAGTGACCATATAAACCAGCCTATGACGGTTATTAAGCCCCTTAAATTTCTGGACTTCCATACTCTTCTTCATCTAGTTGAGACGTCTAAGGAATGATATTTTTGATGTTTAAAGTTACTGTAATTTCATATAATTCATGGGCGAAAATGGCATAAGTATAAACTATATTCTGTGTTATATGAAAAGCATCTTCATGTAACACCGAATATATTTTATGAAAATACTTTTCCTGAAGGTTCTAGTTGTTAATCCTGAATAAAAATGTAACAAATTTTCATAAATTTCTTTAATAATTTTCATTATAACAGATTGTCAGCTTGTAGAAATCTTACTACCAGCAATTCGTGGAAAATCATGTTATAATAATATGGCTACTGTATTCAGAGAATGTATATCCGTCCAACTAGAATATATGTATTAGTAACAAGAACATCCGTAGAATAAATTCAAAACACACCTGTCTTATTCCGATGATACTCTGAAGCCCTAACCCTTAATTAACTTAAAAACAACGCTTTGTGCATATGAAAAAGCCTACTATAATCATCTTATGCTTCAAACATATGTGTGCACGCAAAAATATTTTATATTTTTGGCATTTTCAAACAAATGTAAAGAGTATATGGACCAACGCTCCTTATATAGCTATCCTTCCTTTCCCCGAAAATGAATATAACTATACGTACCTAAATGCCCCATTAACTATTATTGTATCCCGTAAATTATTACTACTACTACTACTACTACTACCATCACGCCGTTTCCCCGCAGGGGTAGGCAGAGAGGATGGAACACCACACTCTTCTGTCCTGACATACACTCCTCGCCTCCTTCACATCCATACATCTAGTCATACACTTTTGACACCGCCAGATTTTAGGTTCTGATTGATCTGATCGTGCCAAGTCTTATTATTACTGCATATGGTAAATCTATTACCTAAGTACCTAGAATTGTATAGCTAAATAAGGACCGTCAGAGTATTTACTGTGAACAACATTCGTTTGAAAATGCCAAAACTATGCGAAACGATTGTCACAAAATTGATTGTAATGTGTTTTTTAACAGTAAAATACAACTAAGTAAACTTAAAAAATCATTTCTTTTCTTGAATGTTTTTCGCAGATACTTTTGGCACATTTTATAAATTTTATAAAATTAAACAACTATGTTTTAACCACTCTTTTATTATAAGTACACTTTAACTTACAGGTTTCGGCAAGAACCTTGTCATCATCAAGGTTTATTAAATTCTAAAACATTAAAAACATTAAAATACTCATAGTTAATTACATTCTCTTACCAAAAACTTCCACACACTCCGTAAAAATCCTAAATGTTATTTTTATAATAAGAAAGTGGTTAAAACATTTTTTTTAAATCAGTGTTTGATTTAACATTTCAAACATAAATTAAAATAATATTCTACAAATTAAACGCCAGATCTACAAATAAATATAATTAACTAAATGATTCTGAAGGCAGTAAGTCGGTGTTCAGAATAAGCCTGCAGAGATCCGCAACACGGTGGAGGAATGGAAGAATCTGCAACCGGTTGGGACAACTTTCTTCGTTTAACTAATAGAATGCTAGTATTAAATTGTTTATAAATTATATGAACGTGTTCTCGCGATACGTTTACCGATCGCGGGGTCGAAAACCAACAATAGAAACTGGAGCGATATAAACGTAGTACATTTTACAAGACACGCATTAATATTGTGTGCTCGGACAGTTTGCACGGCTCTTACATTTCTATCGTAGGCGCAGATAGTCATAACAACTGCGAATTCTGTAATACTGATAATTAATTATATATATATATATATATATATATATATATATATATATATATATATATATATATATATATATATATATATATATATATATATATATATATATATATATATATATATATATATATATATATATATATATATATATATATATTCCGTGTTATAGGTTTGAGTTGAGTGGGCGGGGGGTTAAAAAAAATAGTTTTTTTTTGTTATATATTCAATATAACCCTGAACTGGTACATGAAGCAGAGGGATGATCACCTTTTTTTAATGTGTTTGCGATCAATATAACACTGCGTTTATATGATGCAGTGCTCTATGCTCTATCGGATGTGGATAAGCGTACATAGTATAAACAAACAGAAATGCAAATGAATAGTTGAAAAAAAATTGAATGCATCTCACCCAAGTCTCATTAGAGAAATATATAAACTTCGTAATTTCTCAACTAAGGACAGCGCCGTTAGCCAAAAATCCAATTCAATCAAATTCACAAGTAACATAAGAAAAGCATATAACAGCAGTGCATATATACATCTTTTAAAAATAAATGTATTATGGTTAATTAATAATGGGCAGAATGGTGATCGTTGATCAAGTGCATAAAAAGTGGTCACTTAAGCCCTAGAATGCCTATAAAAACAAGGGTTTTCTTGGTCAAAACACCTATTATAAGTATTGATATATCATCCATAGGGTTAAAAAACTTATATATTATATTAGAATAAATAACACAAATTTCCCATTCATAAAAAAGCTTTCAAAAATGTAACCAATTTTACCAGTGGAATGCTTATTTTTGCTATACATTATTTACCAATCAACAAATCGTTATGTCCATTTTACAGGAGTATAATAAAGATTTTGATGTCTTTCGCAAGTCAGTGTCCATTCCTTTAATGGCTTATAAAACAAAACGGTACGCCGTTAATGTATCTGATGGTACTTCCTTATTTTATTGACTGTGTAAATAGATTTACTATCTCGGTTCTAACGCACGGTTACAGCTCAGTTCTCAGTCTGATTTAATTGTTCCAGGGTTAACAAAGACCCCAATTAGACTACCTACACGTTTACGAGTTTGAATTTATGCATTTAATGCGAGGTTACACCGTTTTATGGACAGCATTCCTAGGATGGATGTAATTGGATCGCGACACTGCAAACGGTGGACATTGGATTCGCAGGTGTCTCTGAATCAAAGAGTCATCTAAGAATCTTTAACGAGATGCACTCTGGGCAGTATGCACTTTATGGAATATTATGCATATGTCAATACCGGATATTACCCTAAAAGAAATTGATATTATCATACTGCAGGAATTCTATTTTACAATGGAATGCAGTTTAATGACATGTAAACATTGAATAGATCTTAATATGATATATTTAATGATGTAAATATATGTATGAGTGTACTGGTTGGTTAACTTTTATGATATATATATATGAGATTACTGGTTGGGGTGGTTTGAGTAATTTAATATTAAATGGTGTTATTATTGCTCAAAAATAAATAATGAAAATAAAACCTAATGTTATGGACTCCCACAGAGGAAATATTAAAAAAAAATACAATTTATGACAGTCAAAAAACTATATTTTATTTATTGTTTCGGCATTAACTTTATGGTAAGAAATGTTACAATGATTAAAGAAAACACTTGTTTTTATACCACTTGAGTTTTATTAAAGACTACTAGTTTCGGAAGCTAAACTTCCATCGTCAGGTCTGAATAATAACTTTAATATAAAATTTTACTTTAAATTGTTCTGTAAATATTGAGTAACTCTCTCTCCCTAACTTTCCCTTCTCTTTATTTAAAGAACTATTTTACATTTTAGTTATTATTCAGACCTGACGATGGAAGTTTAGCTTCCGAAACTAGTAGTCTTTAATTTTACTCAAATGGTATAAAAACAAGTGTTTTCTTTAGTCATTCAAACAACTACATGTGAAAAAAATCCTTACATATTTATTTAGGAATCAATTTCATATATTATAATATAAAAAAGCACCTTAATACAAAGCTCACAAATCACAATAAACACATTTTTTGGAAACGTACATGGAACTACACAAGATCCAAGACACAGAAATGTACAAAAAAATCTTATATAAGACTTAAATAATGTAAATGTATGCCTCGATACTTTGCCGAGTGAGTTTCTATAATGTAAAAAAAAGCAGTGTAAAATAAATTATAGATCGATATATGCCTTTGGATAGTACATAAGTACTTAGGATAGTACTGATCACTGGGAGAATCAAGCCATCAGCTGACAAAGACTGACACGATTTCTCATGAGATATGTCACAAAGACTCGTGTGGATACCAAATTAACTTAGATCTTGTCATGTAGAATATATCGAGATCACGCACATACATACATTATGCTTAGTACAGATGTAATTCATATGTACCTCGATACATTATTTTAATGAGATTTAAAGACTTCATCTTTCAATATACGCTGTTTGTATGAACAGTAGTACATAATAGTAGGTACGGGTAAATACGTTATATTTTTATAAAAAATATCGCGTGTTTATTTTGATCCAAATCAAGGTAAAATAACAGTAATTTATACAATACAAAAGAAATTCAAGCTCATTTTTTAACAATCTTTTTTTTTTATTTAATGCTGTTAACAGTTATATTTTCAATAAAAATAACATTTAGGAGTTTTTAAATCATATATGTATTTTAAATCATATTTTCATATGGTGTACGGAGTGTGTGGAAGTTTTTGGTAAAGGAATGTAATTAACTACGAGTATTTTAATGTTTTTTAGTATTTTAACGTTTTAGAATTTAATAATCCCTGATGATGACAAGGTTCTTGTCGAAACCAGTTGATTGAAGTGTACTAATAATAATAATGAAAAAGTGGTTAAAACAAAGTTGTTTAATTTTATAAAGATTATAAAATGTGCCACAAAGTATCTGCAAAAAACATTCAAGAAAAGTTATATTTTTTCTCATCCACATTTACATATATTTCATATTAAATGGCTGTTCAATTAAAACGTAGACTGACGTCATAAAACAAAAAGTACTTTATTTAGAAGTTACAAGGCTGGGTCCCTTTCAAAGGTTTTATATTATCCCCGGTGCGTCGCAACGCAAACATTTATCCCAACGGTGTTTCCACTTTTAGAAACATTCCTGGAACGTTTCTCTTGTGATGTCCTTCTGTGTCGCATTCGACTTAATCTCGAGAATCATCTCATTTTTTTTTGCTTTCAACGGCCTTTTGAACTTGAGGAACAAGAAGAAGTCAGAAAAAGCGGGGTTCAAGTATGAAAAAAATACATGTTCAAAAATTTTCCCTTGTTAGAAAATGTGTTTGATGTATCGATTCGTATTTTAGAGATACCTTATAAAAATATGTATAAAATATTGAGATAATTTCGAGAGATAATTTTAAAATTTAATGATCAAACATTTTAAGATTCTACTCTACATTAAGCAAAAAAATATTGAAAAAAAAAATTGTATTTAAAAAATATTCTCTAATATGTTTACCCTAAAATTCAAGATTAAAGAATCTGTTTTTATTTGTTTTATGTGGAACAAAGAGTTGACAACACACAGTCGCCATATATCACAGACAATGTAAATACTTCTTCTTCTGGCTTCTATCCACAATCAAATAGTGCAAAAGGCACTACATAGAATCCACGTGGTGTTAATTCGACGATATTTTATGAATTAGTCGTGTTAGAAATATTTGTGTAGTATGAATTAGCATAGATGAAAAAGAATATAGATGTCCGGGTAATTACGGGGCTTATGACATGTCGTAGGCTGGTTTGATTTGGCTAGCTGGCAAACCTGCCTGACAGGTTCATACTAACTAACCCATGTAATACTCAAACTTCCTTATTTTTCTTCATCTATGTTAAGATGTCAAAATTTAAAAAAAAATACCACTAAGTGAAGAAAACCTAGATTTGTGAACAAGTATTTGGACACACATGAAATGTTGGTCTTTTAAATGTATTTATGTTCACAACATTTTGAGTGTGTCCAAATACTTGTTCACAAAATCTGGATTATCTCCAATTACAGGAGTTATTTTCAAAATATTTTTTGACATTACTTAAACCAGCCTATGACGGTCGTCAGCCCCGTAAATGCCCAGACTTCCATATTCTTCTTCATCTTTGATGAGATGTCAAAAAATAATATGTATTTATGTTCCCCTAAATGGTACGTGAAGCGTTAAATTATTCACTCCAAATATGATGAAATAAACGGTTTGTTATTTGCAAGTACCAGGCAAGCATAAGCTTGAAGAGACTAAGAAACGTAAGACACAACTTGAGAACGCGTGCATAATGTATACTGAAATTTCTTCTCGTCAACGAACGGTCTCTCGAACACAAAATATTGATCAGATCTGACTCGATCTTAATTAGAGATACGTATCTAAAGTGAGCAGGCAGATCACGTTTTCCCAGGCGCTCATTAGGAGCGAGGAGGTAGCCGCAGCCGTCTTAGTGCTGGAGTCACGTGCCTCCGGATAGCTCCTGCCTGAACGTGCGCCTGTCATGCGGTGATAGGTGTATCAGAAGACGTATTAGGGTGCATATAATTCTCGTCATAGACAAACAAATGTCTACTGTGGAATATCAACACCATACACATATTCGAATTCTAAAAAAAATATTGACTTGTCGCTCACTACTTTCAAGAAATAAATCAAATTTCGTCAATTTTCAGTTGTGCATGTTTTCGGAATGCCTAGAAAATGAACTATATTCCAGCAAAAGAGGCATATTTTTAACTTAATATTTACCCGCTACAGGGCAGAAAGTGTTATTTTTGCATTTTGAAGAACATGTATTATTTAATTATTTATTTTTTGAAATATACTAATTATTTTTCAAATGGAGAAAAAACCTTCAGGTTTTACCTAAAAAGATCTGTTGCACAATAAAAAGTTCAATATATGGCTTAGTATTTATTTTAAATACATTGTGTTATATTTTTAAACTTTAAAAACTTTCTACTAAAATTTGACGATTTTTGATTTATGACGTTCTTGATAGGAGGCAGCGTTATATGGACCATTTATCGGAAAACACGAATAACATATCAATGTGTTAAAATCTTTTCATTAATTGATTTGGCAGTCACTTTGTGGTAAAATAAATCCATTTTTAATTGAAGTGTTACTTATTAAGTGTTACGTAGTTAATATCACTATTTCATGAAATCTATTGTGACACGTTTTTCGATGCATTCCAAATCATTTTCAAAGTATTTTCCAAGTAAAACTTGTAATTTAATGTAAAAATCTTGGTTTTAATTACATATATAGACCAATACAAGTTTGACATGATCAGGTATATCGAATACTTGAAAGCGATCAGGCGAATTGTGGAAGAGGCGAAGAATGTTTGCAGAGACAAAGGGGTATGGCGTTTTATTGTCTCTCCCTACCCCTGGAAGCGGCGTGGTGTTTAGATAGTTAGTTTGTGTAAAAAATCTCATTAATTGATTCGGCAGTCACTTAGTAGTAATATCTATCCATTTTTATTTTTAGTGTTTTACTTGTAAATACTACTTTTCTTTAAATCTGTTATGACACGTGTTTCGACGCATTTCGCATAAAAAGATGCATGCGGAATGCATCGAAACACGTAAAGCAGCTGATTTTTTAAATTGTGGTATTTACCAGGTAAAACTTAAATTAAAAATGGAAAAAAAATCCATCGTAATGAGATCGGAATCCTTCGAAAACTCAATCGAGTACGACTGAAATTATTTTTTATTATGTTGACCTTATCAGAATTTAATTTAAAATCCTACGCATAAACGTACAACGTGGTAATCACTGCGTAAATCCATATTTTTTTTATAATGGACACAATTTTCAAATTCCTTTAATTATACTTTTAATGGCAATGTAGATTACTTTTGTCGTGGGATATTCATCGATATTGTATGTAGGCCATTTTAAAACACTAACTTTATTATTTTACTTGAAAATTTTAAACAGATAATCAAATTTCATACTTACAGTGGGAAGATGTAATTTTTTTCTTTTTAATTTACCACGCATTTCAAAGCATTTTATTACATTAAATAAAAAAAATTTACAACAATATTTATAGGTATATCTTTCGTTTAAACATTTTGAAATATTTGAAAATTCTTAAATTTGGATTTTTCCACACAGGAGTTATTTTATATTTTGGTGACACTCAAAATGTTGTGAATAAAATAACTGGTAAAATTATAAATTGTATGAAAATTTAATATCAGATCTTCAGGCGTTTCCCAGTATGTAAAATAACCCGGGTTGTAAAATGACCTGTCTCGCATACAAATAAAGGAACTCTACTAATGAAAGCTTTCTCAATCCAATCATAGATGGCTGTTGTTGTTGAACGGAACTATCACGGAACGTCATAAAATTGATCATATATGAATGACTTCTTAAATTTAAGTACATAGTGTGGTTTACAACATGAGTAGAATATTAAATTTACACGTATGTAAAGTGATCACTTAAACAGCATATGACAGGTGTCACAGGCTGTTTAAGTGACCCTGTGACCCTAAAAACCCTGTGAATACCCAGAATTGCATATTCTTCTTCATTTATGTTGAAATTATACAAATAATGCATTTTTTATCATTTTTCTAAAACATTATTTCTTTCATAGATAATTTAAAGCATAAAACATATTTTATTAACAATGGTAATGAGTTATATCTAGTGGTTTACAGGAAAACTTATTTTTCACATTTTTTTATTGTTTATCAAATAATAGGTATTGGTCACCCTGTTATAGAAAATACGTGAGTTCAGAGCTAATTCCTAAAGGGGTTTGCATAATGCAGCATTTAAAATTCATAAATCATTCCGGATTACCTCTCTGACGGTAAAATGCTTCTTGCGGAAATAATTACAATAACAGTGAGATCTGCATTCAACTAGCTACCCATTAAAGGTAATTCTAGATATTTGCTATAATGCTTTTAAGCATGAAAAATCAGTAAAAAAAACAATATCTTACTGCCAAAATATAATAATCACACATTTTACCCTAACAAGAAAACTTCTGGAGTATCGATTTCAAGTTTCTGCCTCAAATCTTAACATGATACCTTTATTATACTATCAAAAGAAAAAATAGTTAACCCTTTATATTTAAAAAAAAAATTATTTACTTTAAAAACAGTTTTCTTCTTCTAATAATTCTAGAGATCTGTTTTTTAAAAGAAAGTGACTTACTGTCTGTTACACCTAGGTTTTCACGAATGCTTGAACGCTTCACTTTGCCTCTAAGCTTAGGGACACTCAGCTGACCATCTAAGCACACGTTTTTCAGCAGTTTCTAGTTGCCCAGAGTACGTATTATACATCGTCCAGCGTTCGGAACTATAGAGGAATATAAATCACTGTGAGTAGATATTAAAATAAACATTTTATAGAATAATATAAACATAAACATAAAAATCGTGACATTTCAACATAGGTGCAGAAAAACATATAAGTCTGGGTATTTGCAGGGCTTTAGACCTATCTTAGGCTGATTTTAATGATCACTTTATACACATTTAACATTCACCATTCTACTCATGATTGGCGACCAATATTTTTAAAATTGTTCATTTATGTATCGCGTAAAAATCATGTCATAACTTTTGCAATATCATTATGGTGGACGATCGCATCGCCCAATTATTAATTGTGAATTAGTTTCAAATTTATGTGTGCCGATATTACAAACATATCGTTAATAACAGAGATAATAAATGATTTTTAAATGGAAAATAAGATTAATTTTTAACTATTTATTGAACTCTCCAGCCGGTATCTTCACCTTGCTCTACATTATGCTTAACGAGAATTTAACACATGGCAATCTTAATTTTTAATGTGGTACTGTACTGTCGCGGGTCGTTTAATATAATAAAAAAATCAGTGCTTAAATAGTAGAGTGAAGAACTAACTAATTAACTAACCATCACGTCACTTACCCCAAAGGGTAGGTTAAAATAATAGAACGCCAGATAAATCTTTATTTGCAAACACCTCTTGCCTATTTCACATTCATCCATCTCCTCATACATACCCGCATTAAACTAATGTATACATATATAACTTCTTTATATTGGAGGTAATTTTTTTAGGGAAAAAGTGCGTCCTGGCATTAACTTTTTGGAATGACATGTTAAATATTATAAAAATTAAACACTTGTATAATATCACTTATTTAATTACCTGTAAATGAAACCACGGTAATTTTCAAAACTAGTCGCGTGTAACGAAATAAAATCAAAAAATTGGTATTATTCAAGACTTTTTTTTAAAGTTCCTTATGATATTTTAGTTTGATATTTTGTTTCATTAATCGATTCAGCAGCCACTTGAGGTAACACGGTGGTTGAAAGTGATGCGGAATGCATCACAACACGTATTACAATAGATTTTAAGTAATAGTGATTATTACCGAGTAAAACTTAAATTTAAAATGAGATTTTGTTATTAGCACCTCAATTTTTTCTTTATCTGGTTGGACTGGGATGTATGTAATTTGGAGCTACTTCTATCAGGGTCATCAGTATGAATTACAGTGTGAGAGCTTTGGTAATTATTTTGTTTGCAAGCGAAAATAAGCCGAGTTCGTGTATGGGCGTATGCAGTGGCCAGCAGCCTACGAACCTATCAATTTCGTGATCACTTTATGGCAGTAGGAAGCGAAACAAACAAAATTGATGAAAAAACTACTCTTAAAAAAGAATCTCATTGGCTAGAGTGCTTTTTTATGGCAAGGTCGCAAAAATGTAGACGTTTCTCGACATTGTATTAGATCCAGCTCGGACGGTTCGGGGGACTGCGATGCAGGCTCAAAGCTAACCATATTCTTCACTGGTACTTTTTCTGATTGTTGAGGATCGTGACATCCCTGCTGGCTTCTTCTGGGACCTCGGACATCAATCCACCATTGGTTCCTGCATTGTACAGCCTTTGAAGCTGTGGTTTATGATCTATTTCACTTGGTCGGTCCATCGGGTTGGAGATCTACCTCTAGCTCTTCGACCTTTTAGGTCTCCGGTTATGACAAGCCAGGTTGTCTGGTGAACTAAGAGCAATGTGGCCGAAGGACTAAAGAACTCGTCTTGGGCAAAGAGTCGCAAAATCGATGCGTTTGTTTTCTTTGTTATCCATGGGATTGCCAACATTTTCCTCCAGCACCAAATCTCAAATGCTTCTAGTTTTTTTTATGTTCGGCAGCACTTTGGGTCCAAGTTTCTGCACATGCATATGTTACAATATATTCATCTCTAATCGATGATTGTAAATCTAGCACAAAATCTCTGCGGGGAAGCAAGGTGATGGTTAATTAGTAAGTAAGTAAATATATACAAAATTATTTATTATATATATTATATCCCTAAAGAAATAAAAAAATAGAAGATATAAAAAATTTTATGAAAAAAATTAATGCCCATTGCATATAAATCTTGAAAAAATATACAAAAAAAAGATTATTGTACCATTAATTATGTAAAACATTAAACCGTGAGTGTAAGTCCCTCTTCAAGCAAAAGAGCTCAGTCTCTTTTTTGGAGAGGCACAGCGATTCTAAAACTAAAAGTTTGCCATATGTATAAATGTTTAGAAAATGTATCATGTTGTACTTAAAAATGTAACTATATTAAATAAATGAAAAAAAAAAAATGTTAATCGATCGAGAGTAAGTTTGTTTTATGGCCCTGATCGGTTGCGCCTTGAGCCCCACATTTGTATCACTTCTGATGACTGCGATGACTTGTAGAAAAGGCTTCAGGCGAAGGCGTAGGCTGTTGCAGCTATCCTTGAAATAAAGTGTAATAATAATATGGTGGCTATGCATACGGCTCGTGACGTAGCGCTCGCATTTTCGTATTTCAATCGCTCCATTTAAAATGCGTGTTAAGCAATCATTTGTGTTAAAAACATTTTAAATATAATTAAGCGTGATATTATATCCACAATGGAGCATGAATCGGCGGACGAAGTGGCACGTCCTATTTTGTTTTTTTGAGTTATTGTACAGCCAAACATTGACTTTCTATTTCTTGGTCGTATTAATGACATTGAGACATAATATTGGTCTTATAAGAGTAGCAGCCATATTTGTATTACACTTCATTATAATTATTATTTTAATTTATTATTACTTCCGGTATACGTTAATCTAATCACATATCCATTTGTTAAGTAAATCAATGAACAACCCAATATTTTCTTTAATAAACGTGGCATATGTGACTATTATCAAACCGAATTTTAAACCGATTCAGAAGAAACCATTTTTATCTCAGAATATTATATATAAAACCCTTATCCGCACCCAAATGGTGCATAGGGCACTGCGTCATATAACGTCATCTTGATCGTTTACACGTGAAGGAAAGGTGATCAGCCCTCCGCTTCAGGTACCAGTCCAGGGTAATATTGATTAAATATTACAGTGAAAAAATCACTTATATTTATTTGAACCCCCCTGGGAATCGAACCCGGGACCTCCAGAACGGTAGCTGAGCTTGCTGACCATTACACTACGGAGGCAGACAGAATATTATACCCTTATATTATACATGTAGGTTGACCGCTTTCAATTTTTTTTCTTCTTCTTCTTACCCTTATCCGCACCCAATCGTGCATAGGTCACTGCACTGTATTAACGCAGTGTTATCTAAATCGTAACTTACATAAATGCAAGGTAATCACTCCTGCACTTCAGGGTCACTAATACTTTTTTTCATCCCCACCTAGGGGTGGGGATGAAAAATTACTAGGGTAATCGAACCGGAACCTCCAGCACGATAGCTTAACAGGCAAATTTAAATTATTTACATTTATGAAAATAATGCAAAAAAAATCCATGTGGTCTAGATGCGTTCGACTTTAAACTAAAAGACAAAAAATAAAAATTTTGCTGAAACTATTCAATTAATGAAAAGTGTGACCTTATCGACAAAATAATCAAAAGTTTAAATTTATATTTATTTGGAAATTTAACAGAACCGTTATATATATATATATACATTTACAATAATAAGTAACAACAACAAAAATCAGGTAATTGTAACATTCCATTCACAATATTTCACATATCAAAAATCACAACGTTATATATCAAAAATCGTCAATTTTCAGTTGTGCATGTTTTTGGAATGCCCAGAAAATTTAATATATCCCAGCAAAAGAGGCATATTTTTAACTTGATATTTATCCGCTATAGAGCCTAAAGTGTTGTTTTTGCATTTTGAAGCAAAGGTTTTGTTTGATTATTATTTTAAATATAGGTACTAAATATTTTTCAAATGGAGTAAAAAGTGGCAGAAAGAGTTGTTTTTGCATTTTGAAGAAAAGTTATTGTTTAATTATTTAAAAAAAAACTAAATATTTTTCAAATGGAGTAAAAACATTCAGGTTTTACCTAAAAGATCTGTTGCACAGTAAAAAGTTCAAAAAGTGGCTTGATATTTATTTTAAATACATTTTATTATTGTTTTAAACTTGACTTCTCAATAGCCATCTATGTTGAATTTATAAGGCTTTTATTTATCAGAGACTCTCTTTCATTGCAAAATAAAAGCTTGTTACGTATAAATACCTGGAAGAAGGGCGGAAAGAAGGAAAGGGGGAAAAGGGAAAGATCAAATCTCAATTCCAAGATAAATTTTGTTAAAATTGGGACACACTACGATATAAATATCGACTTACCATGTACTATGTACGCGATCGCAGTGCGGACAATGTCGAATAGAACATTCCCATATTCATCTTTGACCAATTTTAATGAAAGATAAATATAGGAATACGACAAAAGTAAATAATGTTTCTTTATCGTAACATTGAAATAAACCTAACTTTTATCATGTAACACAGTAATTATACTGTTATTAAACAAAAGTTTAAAACATTTAAATTTGAGCTGTCAATTTGTGGGCTGGACGGTTTTAGCATGTCATTGTCCACGGATTTATGAGGCGAATGTTAGTGGGAAAAGAAGCAGAGGAAGACCGAGAAAAACATGTCACGATCAGGTATGCCAAATACTTGAAAGTAGTCAGGTTAGGAGTCATAACAATCGGCGGGTATGTATGAGGAGATGCATGAACGTAGAAGAGGCGAAGAATGTTTGCAAGGACAGAGTGATGTGGCGCTCTATTCTCTGCCTACCCCTGCGGAGAAGCGGCGTGGTGGTTAGTTAGTTAGTTAGTTTTGTCCATATGTAGTTCAATCAAATGACATATTAATTAGTATCGCACATTTTTTCTTATTAGATGATAATTATTATTATGATGTTATAATCATCTCAGATGCCTTCTGAAGATCTGCGATTCTAATTTACCTTGAAAAGTCATTGAAAATAATTATTATGACTGAAGTGCATCTTGATATAGATGGAGAACAAGTTATGAGCAATGTTATTCGCTCTGATAGAACTAGATTTCATTATAAGTGAAATTGATTTACAGTGCAGCAGTGATTATTGTTAATATATAAATATTCATTTGAAAAAATCAACGGAAATGGAGGAGTACTAAACAGCCATGAAAAAAGGCCAAAAGTTCAAATTGGTTAAAAATTAATGGTGATCAATCACCATTAATTATTACTTCATTTTATTACAAGTTTTGCATGACGACCACGCCTCTACTACTTGATTTTTCATGTACATTAATAGCTAGAAAGATAATTAATATCTATCTGTAAAAATTATTTATAAAATGATTACTGGGTTTCTCAGGCCAGACCACCGCAAAAACATTTTTTCCAAGTGTGGTACCATACAGTGAAATATATATATATAAATATATATATATATATATATATATATATATATATATATATATATATATATATATATATATATATATATATATATATATATATATATATATATATATATATTATTTCGCAAATATTATTTCGTCGTACTGATTTTTTTAGATAAAAAAAAGCCTTAAAAGAGGTGCCAGAACGGCGTTCTGCAACCTGAATATATATGTATGAATATATACATTTTTAAATCACTATCTGCCCACTAATTTAAAACAGCTGTATAAGGTCTGTCCGCCTTCGTGGTGTAATGGTCAGCGTGTTTAGTTACCGTGCTGGAGGTCCCGGGTTCGATTTCCAGGGGGGGTTGAAAATAAATAATAGTGTTTTTATATTGTAATATTTAATTAATCTTACCATGGACTGGTTCCTGAAGCGCAAGAGTGATCACCTTGCCTTCGTGTACGTAATGATCAAGAAAACACTGCGTCAATTTGATGCAGTGCCCTATGCACCATTGGGTGCGGATAAGGGTTATAAGCAAGTAAAAAGTATAAGGTACAAATTTTGA